>NW_026019997.1:0-14540 GCF_900185275.1 Solanum verrucosum | reverse complement strand
CTAAATATTTCAGGTGGTTTTCGCTCTCCCAATTGGTTTTCTCTAAATTCGTGGTAGCTCTAGCTCACATCTTACTGATACATACTCTACGCTACATCTTCTCTTAATGTAGGTTCAGGTCCTCATTATTCAGATCACGCGGAGATCGATTCCCGATCCGTATTCAGCAATATTAGTGGTGAGTCCTCGTTTTTAGAGGACGATTTACATGTTTTATATTCAATCTTTCATTTTAGTTTCAGTTTTGCTAGAGTTAGCTAGGGGCATGTCCCAGCATCTCTAGTCAGTTAGAGGCTTTTATTTATACATTGTTTTTGTCACTACTCGAGGTTACCCGCTTGACGTAACACGAGACCTAGGATCAGGAGTAACCCAGAGCTAACCTTGAGTTGGCATATCATAAACCCTAAGAAAAACTAAACCCTAAACCTTAGGGAAACTCCTAATCCCCAAAACTTGTGAAACACCAACACACCCTAAACCTAAAAAATTCAACAAAAACGTAAGCACTAAACTTTAAAATCCCTTAAATTAAAACTTAGACCTTACACCCAAAGAAACCCTAAACCTTAGGGCTAAACACTAAGAAACCCAAAACTTTGAGAAATTAAAAAAACCCTAAAAAACAATTGAAACCCTGAACATTTAAAAACCCAAAAACCTAAAAACCTTATAAAATCCCTAAGATCTAAGAACCCCTTAATCGTTAAAAAACCTTAGAAATCCTAAACACCTTAAAACCCTAAACCTAAAAATTCCTCTAAACCTAATAAAACACTAGAAAATCATATGCCCAAAACCCTAAATCCTAAAAACCCTTAAAAAAACCAAACCCTAAGAAATCCTAAACGCTAAATAATATACCCTAAGAAACTCTAAATCATAGGGCTAAACCTTAAACCCCAAATCATATGGAATACTAAGAAACCCTAAACCCTAAACCCTAAAATCCCTTTAAACACCTAACACTATAATACCCAAGGAAAAAAAATCCCTTTAAAACCATAAGCCCTAGAAAAAGCCCTAAACTTAAAATCCTATGCTAGGATATTAAGCCTACGTAATCCAAAATCTTAAGAAATCCAAATTCTTAAAAAAACCTAATAAACCCTAAAACATTTAAAAACCTTAACCATAAAAATCATAAACCTAAAATAAACCATAAACTCTATAAAACTCTTAACCTAAAATTCAAAACCCGGATACGAAGAAATCCTAAGAAACTCTAAACCTTAAACCCTTATAACCTAATACCCTAAAACCTAAGAAAACCTAAACACTAAAAAACTACAAAAAAAACTTTAGAAACTCTAAACCTAAAAAAATCTTAAACCTAACAAACCTAAACCCTGAACCATAGAAAACCCTAAACCTAAACACTAGCCCTACACCCTAAATGACCCAAAACAAACCTAGGAGACTTAAATGCTAAACTCAACACTAAACCTTAGGGATAAACCCCCAATCCTAAGCCTTATGAAACTGTAAGAAGCCCTAAATCCTAAGAAAAGCTAAACACGATAAGCATTTAAAACCTAAACACTAAACCCTACACTGTAAATGACCCAAAAAAAAAACTAGGAGACCTTTAATGTTAAACTCAAAATTCGAAGAAACTTAAACGCTATACCTTAGGGATAAACCCCCAACCCTAAGCCTTATGAAACTATAAGAACCCTAAACCTTTAAACCCTAAAACTAAAAAATCCCGAAAACAAACCTTAAAAACCCTAAAACAAATCTTAATGTAAAACCCCAAGTCCTAAGCCCCAAGAGCTTATATATCGTAAAAACAATAATGATCTTAAAAAATCTTTAACTATCCTAAATTGAAAAAAAACTTTGGATCGATTATTTTTTGGAAAAACTTAAGCTCTAAACCCTAAGCTAAAAACCTTAACAAAATACCTTAACTCTTCTTAATCATGTTCAGATTATATCATTGTTCAATATGCTCTATTCAATTATATGTATTTGTTCAGTTTTATCATGTCATGCATGCTCAGAATCTTTCAACTACTGATACATTGTCTACGCTACATCTTCTCTTGATGTAGGTTCAGGTCCTTAGCATCAGATCACGCGAAGATCGGTTACCGATCTGTATTCAACAATATAAGTGGTGAGTCCTCATTTTTCGAGGACGATTTACATGTTTTATATTCAGTCTTTCATTTTATTCAGTTTTGCTAGAGTTAGCTTGGGGCATGTCCCAGCATCTCTAGTCAGTTAGAGGCATTTATCATACATTTTTTGTCACTCCTCGAGGTTACCCCACTTAACGTAACACGAGACCTAGGATCACGAGTGACCCCAAGCAAAACTTGAGTGGCATATCATAAGCATATGATCAACACTTTAAAAGCCTAAGCATAAGAAATATGAAATCCGTAAGAAACCCTAAACCCTAGGAAACACTAAACCATAAATCTTGGGAAACCCTGACTTATGAAACACCAACAAACCTAAAGCCTAAAAACACCATTAAAAACACTAAACCTAAAAACACCCTTATAATCCCTAATACCTAATAACTTTAAATTTAAAATCCTAAGCCCCAAACCCAAAGAAACCCTAAGCCGTACGAACCTTAAACAGTAAAAAATCATAACAATCTTGAAAACCCCTTTTAAACCCTAAACCTAAAAAAACTCTAAACCTAAAAAATTCAACAAAACTTAAGCCCTAAACCTTAAAAACCCTTGGATAAAAACTTAGAACTTATACCCAAAGAAAATCCTAAACCCTTTCGTCTAAACCTTACGGCTAGACCATAAGAAATCCTAAACTTTAAGAAATAAAAAAAACCCTAAAAAACTTTTAAAACCCTAAACTTCCAAAAACCCAAAACCCTAAAATCCCTTTAAATCCCCTAGGATCTAAGAACCCCATAATCGTTAAAAACCCATAGAAATCTAAACACCTGAACCCTTAAACCTAAAAATTCCTCTAAACTAATAAAACACTAGAAAATCTTAAGCCCAAAACCCTAAATCCTAAAAACCCTTGAAAAAACGAAATCCTAAGAAATGCTAAAAGCTAAATAATTACCCTACGAAACTCTAAATCCTTAACTCTAAATCATAGGGCTAACTATTAAACCCCAAAGCATATGGAATCCTAAGAAACTCTAAACCCTAAAATCCATTTAAACACCTACAACTATAATACTCGGAAAAAAAAACCCTGTAAATTCTATACCCTAGAAAAAACCGTAAACTTAAAATCTATGCCCTATATTAGGCCTACAACCCTAAATCTTAAGAAATCCAAATTCTTAAAAATACCTAAGAAACCCTAAAACATTTAAAAACCTTGATCATAAAAATCATAAACATAAAAAAAATCATAAATTCAAAAAAACTCTTAACCTAAAATCCAAAGCCCTAAATCCTAAATCAAGAAACCCTAAGAAACTCTAAATCTTAAACCTTATAAACCCTAATACCCTAAAACCTATGATCCTAAACCCTAAACCCTAAAAAATCACTAAGAAAACCTAAATCCTAAAAAACCTAAAAAACAACTTAAAAAACCCCTAAACCTCAAGAACCATAAATCTCAAACTCTAAACCCTTAAAAGTCATAAGCCCAAACCCCAAACCCTAAACCTAAAAAAGCACTAAGAAACCCAAAACCCTAAAAACAACAAAAGAAAAACAAAAAACATTAAAACCTAAAACCTCTAAAAAATCTTAAACCTAACAAACCTGAACCCTATTCTACAAAAACCCTAAACTTAAAACAGTAAACCCTACACCCTAAATGACCCAAAAAAACCTAGGAGACCTTAAATGTTCAATTCAAAACCTAAACCCTAAACCTTAGGGTTAAACCTAAGCCTTATGAAACTCTAAGAAGCCCTAAACCATAAGAAATCCTAAATCCTAAGAGAAACTAAACACTAAAAAACTACAAAAAAAACTTTAAAAACTCTAAACCTAAAAAATCTTAAACCTAACAAACCTTAACCCTAAACCATAGAAAAACCCTAAACCTAAACACTAAACCCTACACCCTAAATGACCCAAAAAAAAACCTAGGAGACCTTAAATGTTAAACTCAAACCCTAAGAAACTTAAACCCTAAACCTTAGGGATAAACCCCCAACCCTAAGCCTTATGAAACTCTAAGAAGCCCTAAATCCTAAGAAAAGCTAAACGCTAAAAACTTTTAAAATCTAAACACTAAACCCTACACCCTAAATGACCCAAAAAAAACCTAAGAGACCTTAAATGTTAAACTCAAATCCTAAGAAACTTAAACCCTTAAACCTTAGGGATAAACCCCCAACCCTAAGCCTTATGAAACTCTAAAAATCCCTAAACCCTAAGAAATCCTAAATCCTAAGAAAAGCTAAACACTAAAAACCTTTAAACCCTAAAACTAAAAATCCCGAAAACAAACCTTAAAAACCCTAAGTAAATTTATAATCTAAAACCCCAAGTCCTAAGCACTTAGATCTCATATATCGTAAAAACAATAATGATCCTAAAAAACTTTAACAATCCTATATTGAAAAAAACTCTTGACCTTTTTTTTTAAAGAAAAACTTAAGCTCTAAACTCTAACCTAAAAACCCTTAACCAAATACCTAAACTCTTCTTAGTAATGTTCAGATTATATCACCTTGAGTTGGCATATCACATGCATATTAGATCAACACCTTTAAAAGCCTAAACCTAAGAAATCTGAAATCCCTAAGAAAATCTAAACCCTAAGAAATATAAACCCTAAACTTTAGGGAAACCACAAGACTTATGAAACACCAAAAACCTAAAGCCTAAAAATGCCTTTAAAAACACTAAACCTAAAAGCACCTTAAAATCCCTAACCCTAAAAACTCTAAATTAAAATCCTAAACCTTAAACCCAAAAAACCCTCAGCCGTAAGAACCCTAAACAGTAAAAAATCATAACAATCTTGAAAACCCCTTTTAAAATACTAAACCTTAAAAAAACACAACCTAAAAACCCTTAATAAAACTTAGACCTTATACCCAAAGAAACCCTAAACCCTTCCGCCTAAACCTTAGGGCTAAACCATAAGAAATCCTAAACTTTTAGAAATAAAAAAAACCCTAAAAAACATTTAAAACACTAAACTTTCAAAAACCAAAACCCTAAAATCCTATAAATGCCCCAGGATCTAAGAACCCCTTAATCGTTAAAAAACCATAGGAATCCTAAACCCTTAAAACCCTAAACCTAAAAATTCCTCTACACCTAATATAACACTAGAAAATCATAAGCCCAAAAACCCTAAATCCTAAAAACCCTTAAAAAAACGATATCCTAAGAAAATCCTAAACGCTAAATAATATACCATAAGAAACTCTAAATCCTTAACTCTAAATCATAGGGCTTAACCTTAAACCCCAAACCATATGGAATCCTAAGAAACCCTAAACCCTAAAATCCATTTAAACACCTACAACTATAATACCTGGAAAAAAAAAACCCTTTAAAACCATAAGCCCTAGAAAAAACCCTAAACTTAAAATCCTATGCCCTATATTAGGCCTACGTAACCCTAAATCTTAAGAAATTCAATTTTTTAAAAATACCTAAGAAACCTAAAAAATTTAAAAACCTTAATCATAAAAATCATAAACATAAAAAAAAAACCATAAATTCTAAACCTTAGGGATAAACACCCAACCCTAAGCCTTATGAAACTCTAAGAATCCCTAAGAAGCCCTAAATCCTAAGAAAAGTTAAACACTAAAAAACCTATAAAACCTAAACACTAAATCCTACACCCTAAATGACCCACAAAAAACCTAGGAGACCTTAAATGTTAAACTCAAATCCTAAGAAACTTAAACCTAAACCTTAGGGATAAACCCCCAACCATAAGCCTTATGAAACTCTAAGAAGCCCTAAACCCTAAGAAATCCTAAATCCTAAGAAAAGCTAAACACTAAACACCATTAAAACCTGAAAACTAAAAATCCAGAAAACAAACCTTAAAAACCCTAAAAAAAATCCTTAATCTAAAATCCCAAGTCCTAATCCCTTATAGCTCATATATCGTAAAAACAATAATGATCCTAAAAAATCTTTAACAATCCTAAAAGAAAAAAACTCTTGACCGATTTTTTTTAGAAAAACTTAAGCTCTAAACCCTAACCTAAGAACCCTTAACCAAATACCTAAACTCTTCTTAATCATGTTCAAATTATATCATCGTTCAATATGCTCTATTCGGTTTTATATATTTGTTCAGCTTTATCATGTCATGCATGCTCAAAATCTTTCAACTACTGATACATAGTCTACGCTACATCTTCTCTGATGTAGGTTCAGGTCCTTAGTATTCAGAACACGCGAAGATCGGTTCCTTATTCGTATTCAACAATCTAAGTGGTGAGTCCTCTTTTTCGAGGATGATTTACATGTTTTATATTCAGTCTTTCATTTTAGTTTCAGTTTTGCTAGAGTTAGCTGGGGACATGTCGCAGCATCTCTTGTCTGTTAGAGGCTTTTATTCATTCATTGTTTTCACTCCCCGAGGTTACGCAGTTGACGTAACACGAGACCTAGGATCACGAGTGACCCCAAGCTATTCTTGAGTTGGCATATCATAAACATATTAGATCGGCACCTTAAAAAGCCTAAACCTAAGATATTTGAAATCCCTAACAAACCCTAAACCATAAGATACACTAAACCCTAAGCCTTAGGGTAACCCCAAGACTTATGAAACACCAACAAACACTAAAGCTTAAAAACACCTTTAAAAAACACTAAACCTAAAAACCTCTTTATAATCCCTAATCCCTAAAAACTCTAAATTTGAAACCCTTAGCCGTAACAACCCCTAAACAGTAAAAAATCATAACAATCTTGAAAACCCCTTTTAAAATCCTAAACCTAAAAAATTCAACAAAAACTTAAGCCTTCAACCTTAAAAACCCTTAAATAAAAACTTAGACCTTATACCTAAAGAAATTTAAACCGTTCCGCCTAAGCCTTAGGGCTAAACCCTAAGAAACCCTAAACTTTATGAATTAAAAGAAACCCTAAAAAAATTTTAGAAGCCTAAACTTTTAAAAACCCAAAACCCTAAAAACCCTCTAAATCCCCTAAGATCTAAGAACCCCTTAATCGTTAAAAAACATAGAAATCCTAAACACCTTAAAACACTATACTTAAATATTCCTCTAAACCTAATAAAACACTAGAAAATCTTAAGCCCAAAACCCTAAATCCTAAAAACCCTTACAAAACCAAACCCTAAGAAATCTTAAACGCTAAATAATATACCCTAAGAAACTCTAAATCCTTAACTCTAAATTATAGAGCTAAACCTTAAATCCAAATTATATGGAATCCTAAGAAACACTAAACCCTAAAATCCATTTAAACACCTATAACTATAATACCCGGAAAAAAAAAAACCTTTAAGAAAACCCCAAACCCTAAACCTAAAAAAGCACTAAGAAACCCAAAACCCTAAAAAACAACAAAGAAAAGCATAAAAAAATTAAAACCTAGAAAACTTCTAAAAAACTAAACACTAAAAAACTACAAAAAAACCGTTAAAAACTCTAAACCTAAAAAATATTAAACCTAACAACCTTAACCCTAAACTATAGAAAAACCCTAAACCTAAAACATAAACCCTACACCCTAAATGACCCAACAAAAACCTAGGAGACCTTAAATGTTAAACTCAAACCCTAAAAAACCAAAACCCTAAACCTTAGGGATAAACCCCTAACCCTAAACCTTATGAAATTCTAAGAAGCCCTAAATCCTAAGAAAAGCTAAACACTAAAAACCTTTAAAACCTAAACACTAAAACCTACACCCTAAATGACCCCAAAAAAACCTAGGGGACCTTAAATGTTAAACTCAAATCCTAAGAAACTTAAACCCTAAACCTTAGGGATAAACCCCCAACCTAAGCCTTATGAAACTGTAAGAAGCCCTAAACCCTAAAGAAATCCTAAATCCTAAGAAAAGCAAACACTAAAAACCTTTATAACCATAAAAATAAAAATCCCGAAAACAATCCTTAAAAACCCTAAGAAAATTCCTTAAATCTAAAACCCCAAGTCCTACGCTATTAGAGATCGTATATCGTAAAAACAATAATGATCCTAAAAAATCTTTAACAATCCTAGATTGAAAAAAACTCTTGACCGAATTTTTTTTAGAAAAACCTAAGCTCTAAACCCTAACCTAAAATCCCTTAACCAAATACCAAAACTCTTCTTAATCATGTTCAGATTATATATTGTTCAATATGCTCTATTCAGTTAGATATATTTGTTCAGATTTATCATGTCATGCATGCTCAGAATCTTTCAACTACTGATACATAGTCTACTGACATCTTCTCTTGATGTAAGTTTAGGTCCTTAGAATTCAGATCACGCGGAGATCGGTTACCGATCCGTATTCAGCAATATCAGTGGTGAGTCCTCGTTTTTCGAGGATGATTTACATGTTTTATATTCAGTCTTTCATTTTAGTTTCAGTTTTGCTAGAGTTAGCTGGGGGCATGTCCCAGCATCTCTAGTCAGTTAGGAGATTTAATTCATACATTGTTTTGTCACTCCCCGAGGTTCCCACTTGACGTAACACGAGACCTAGGATCACGAGTGACCCCAGCTCACCTTGAGTTGGCATATCATATGCATATTAGATCAACACCTTTAAAATCATAAACCTAAGAAATCTGAAATCCCTAACCAAACCCATAAACCTAAGGAATACTAAACCCTAAACTTTAGGTTAACCCCAAGATTTATGAAACACCAACAAACCCTAAGCCTAAAAACACCTTTAAAAAACACTAAACCTAAAAACACCGTTATAATCCGTAATCCCTCAAAACTCTAAATTAAAATCCTAAGCCCTATACCCAAAGAAACCCTAAGCCGTAAGAACCCCTAAACAATAAAAAATCTTAACAATCTTGAAAACCCCTTTTAATATCCTGAACCTAAAAAATTCAACAAAAAACTTAAGCCTTAAACCTTAAAAACCCTTAAATAAAAACTTGACCTTATACCCAAAGAAATTTAAACCCTTCCGCCTAAACCTTAGGGCTAAACCCTAAGAAACCCTAAACTTTATGAAATGAAAGAAACCCTAAAAAATTTTTAAACCCTAAACTTTAAAAAACCCAAAACCCTATAAATCCCCTAAGATCAAAGAACCCCTTAATCGTTAAAAAACCATAGAAATCCTAAACACCCTAAAACCCATTTCTTAAATATTCCTCTAAACCTAACAAAACACTATAAAATCTTAAGCCCAAAACCCTAAATCCTCAAACCCTTAAAAAAATCAAACCCTAAGAAATCTTAAACGCTGAATAATATACCCTAAGAAACTCTATATCCTTAACTCTAAATCATAGGCTAAACCTTAAACCCAAACAATATGGAATCCTAAGAAACCCTAAACCCTAAAATCCATTTAAACCCCTACAACTATAATACCCGGAAAAAAAAAAACCCTTTAAAACCATAAGCCCTAGTAAATACCCTAAACTTAAAATCCTATGCCCTATATTAGGCCTACGTAACCCTAAAACTTAAGAAATCCAATTTCTTAAAAATACCTAAGAAACCTAAAACATTTAAAACCTTAATCATAAAAATCATAAACATAAAAAAAACAATAAATTCTAAAAAACTCTTAACCTAAAATCCGAAGCCCTAAATCCTAAACCAAGAAACCCTAAGAAACTCTAAATCTTAAACCCTTATAAACCCTAATACCCTAAAACCTATGATCCTTAACCCTAAAAATAACTAAGAAAACCTAAACCCTAAAAATCAAAAGAAAACCTAAACCCTAAAAAACCTAAAAAAAAAAACTTAAAACCCCTAAACCTAAAGAACAATAAATCCCAAACTCTAAACCTTGAACCCTAAACCCTTAAAAAGCATAACCCCAAAACCCAAACCCTAAAAAAACCTCAAATCCTAAATCCAAAAAAGCACTAAGAAACCCAAAACCCTTAAAAACAACAAGAAAACTTAAAAAACATTAAAACCTCTAAAAAATCTCAAACCTAACAAACCTAAACCTATTCTAGAAAAACCCTAAACCTAAAACACTAAACCCTACAGCCTAAATGATCCAAAAAAAACCTAGGAAACCTTAAATGTTCAATTCAAACCCTAAGAAACCTAAACCCTAAACCTTAGGGATAAACCCCAACCCTAGCTATGAAACTCTAAGAAGCCTAAACCCTAAGAAATCCTAAATCCTAAGAAAAACTAAACACTAAAAAACTACAAAAAAAAAATTTAAAACTCTAAACCTAAAAAATCATAAACCTAACAAACCTAAACCCTAAACCATTGAAAAACACTAAACCTAAACACTAAACCCTACACCCTAAATGATCCAAAAAAATACTAGGTGACCATAAATGTTAAACTCAAACCCTAAGAAACCCATAAACCCTAAACCTTAGGGATAAACCCAACCCTAACCTTATGAAACTATAAGAATCCCTAAGAAGCCCTAAATCCTAAGAAAAGCTAAACACTAAAAACCTTTAAAACCTAAACACTAAACCCTACACCCTAAACGGACCCAAAAAAAACCTAGGAGACCTTAAATGTTAAACTCAAATCCTAAGAAACTTAAACCCTAAACCTTAGGGATAAACCCCCAACCCTAAGCCTTATGAAACTGTAAGAAGCCCTAAACCCTAAGAAATCCTAAATCCTAAGAAAAGCAAACACTAAAAACCTTTATAACCCTAAAACTAAAAATCCGAAAACAAACCTTAAAAACCCTAAGTAAAATTCCTTAATCTAAAACCCAAGTCCTACCCTATAGAGATCATATATCGTAAAACAATAATGATCCTAAAAATCTTTAACAATCCTAGATTGAAAAAAACTCTTGACCGAATTTTTTTTTGAAAAACCTAAGCTCTAAACCCTAACCTAAAATCCCCTTAACCAAATACCAAAACTCTTCTTAATCATGTTCAGATTATATCATTGTTCAATATGCTCTATTCAGTTAGATATATTTGTTTCAGATTTATCATGTCACCATGCTCAGAATCTTTCAACTACTGATACATAGTCTACGACATCTTCTCTTGATGTAAGGTTTAGGTCCTTAGCATTCAATCACGCGGAGATCGGTTACCGATCCGTATTCAGCAATATTCAGTGGTGAGTCCTCGTTTTTCGAGGATGATTACATGTTTTATATTCAGTCTTTCATTTAGTTTCAGTTTTGGCTAGAGTTAGCTGGGGGCATGTCCCAGCATCTCTAGTCAGTTAGGGATTTATTTCATACATTGTTTTGTCACTCCCCGAGGTTACCCACTTGACGTAACACGAGACCTAGGATCACGAGTGACCCCAAGCTCACCTTGAGTGGCATATCATATGCATATTAGATCAACACCTTTAAAATCCTAAACCTAAGAAATCTGAAATCCCTAACAAACCCTTAACCCTAAGTAATACTAAACCCTAAACTTTAGGTTAACCCCAAGACTTATGAAACACCAACAAACCCTAAAGCCTAAAAACAACTTTAAAAAACACTAAACCTAAAAACACCCTTATAATCCTAATCCCTAAAAACTCTAAATTTAAAATCCTAAGCCTAATACCCAAAGAAACCCTAAGCCGTAAGAACCCCTAAACAGTAAAAAATCATAACAATCTTGAAAACCCCTTTTAAAATGCTAAACCTAAAAAATTCAACAAAAACTTTAGCCTTAAACCTTAAAATCCCTTAATAAAAACTTACACCTTATACCCAAAGAAATTTTAAACCCTTCCGCCTAAACCTTAGGGCTAAACCCTAAGAAACCCTAAACTTTATGAAATAAAAGAAACCCTAAAAACTTTTAAAACCCTAAACTTTTAAAAACCCAAAACCCTAAATCCCCTAAGATCTAAGAACCCCTTAATCGTTAAAAACCATAGAAATCCTAAACACCTTAAAACCCTATACTTAAATATTCCTCTAAACCTAAAAAACACTAGAAAATCTTAAGCCCAAAACCCTAATCCTAAAAACCCTTAAAAAAACCAAACCCTAAGAAATCTTAAACGCTAAATAATATACCCTAAGAAACTCTAAATCCTTAACTCTAAATCATAGGGCTAAACCTTAAACCCAAACCATATGGAATCCTAAGAAACCCTAAACCCTAAAATCCATTTAAACACCTACAACTATAATACCCGGAAAAAAAAACCCTTTAAAACCATAAGCCCTAGAAAAAACCCTAAACTTAAAATCCTATGCCCTATATTAGGACTACGTAACCCTAAATCTTAAGAAATCCAATTTCTTAAAAATACCTAAGAAACCCTAAAACATTTAAAAACCTTAATCATAAAAATCATAAACATAAAAAAAACCATAAACTCTAAAAAACTCTTAACCTAAAATCCGAAGCCCTAAATCCTAAACCAAGAAACCTAAGAAACTCTAAATCTTAAACCCTTATAAACCCTAATACCCTAAAACCTATGATCCTAAACCCTAAAAAATCACTAAGAAAACCTAAACCCTAAAAATCACAAAGAAAACCTAAACCCTAAAAAACTAAAAAAAAAACTTAAAAACCCCTAAACCTAAAGAACAATAAATCCCAAACTCTAAACCTTGAACCCTAAACCCTTAAAAATCATAAGCCCAAAACCCAAACCCTAAAAACCCAAACCCTAAACCAAAAAAGTACTAAGAAACCCAAAACCCTAAAAACAACAAAGAAAACTTAAAAAAATTAAAACCTCTAAAAAATCTTAAACCTAACAAACCTAAACCTATTCTAGAAAACTAAACTAAAACACTAAACCCTACACCTTAAATGACCAAAAAAAACCTAGGAAACCTTAAATGTTCAATTCAAACCTAAGAAACCTAAACCCTAAACCTTAGGGAAAACCAACCTAAGCTTATGAAACTCTAAGAAGCCCTAAACCTAAGAAATCCTAAATCCTAAGAAAAACTAAACACTAAAAAACTACAAAAAAAATTTAAAACTCTAAACCTAAAAAATATTAAACCTAACAAACCTAACCTAAACCATAGAAAAACCCTAAACCTAAACACTAAACCCTACACCCTAAATGACCCAAAAAAAACCTAGGAGACCTTAAATGTTAAACTCAAACCCTAAAACCAAAACCCTAAACCTTAGGGATAAACCCAACCCTAACCTTATGAAACTAAACCTAAGAAGCCCTAAATCCTAAGAAAAGCTAAAAACTAAAAACCTTTAAAACCTAAACACTAAACCCTACACCCTAAATGACCCAAAAAAAACCTAGGAGACCTTAAATGTTAAACTCAAATCCTAAGAAACTTAAACCCTAAACCTTAGGGATAAACCCCCAACCTAAGCCTTATGAAACTAAGAAGCCCTAAACCCTAAGAAATCCTAAATCCTAAGAAAAGCTAAACACTAAAAACCTTTAAAACCCAAAACTAAAAATCCGAAAACAAACCTTAAAAACCCTAAAAAAATCCTTAATCTAAAACCCCAAGTCCTAACCCTTATCATATATCGTAAAAACAATAATGATCCCAAAAAATCTTTAACAATCCTAAGAAAAAAACTCTTGACCGATTTTTTTTAGAAAAACTTAAGCTCTAAACCCTAACCTAAAAACCCTTAACCAAAAACCTAAACTCTTCTTAATCATGTTCAGATTATATCATTGTTCAATATGCTCTATTCAGTTAGATATATTTGTTCAGATTTATAATCCCTTAAAAACCTAAAAAAAAAAAAACTTAAAAAACCCCTAAACCTAAAGAATAATAAATCCCAAACTCTAAACCTAGAACCCTAAACCTTTAAAAATCATAAGCCCAAATCCCAAACCCTAAAAATACCTCAAACCCTAAATCCAAAAAAGCACTAAGAAACCCAAAACCCTTAAAAACAAAAAGAAAAACTTAAAAAACATTAAAACCTCAAAAACCTCTAAAAATCTAAACCTAACAAACCTAAAACCTATTCTAGAAAACCCTAAACCTAAAACACTAAACCCTACACCCTAAATGATTCAAAAAAATCCTAGGAAACCTTAAATGTTCAATTCAAACCTAAGAAAACCTGACCCTAAACCTTAGGGATAAACCCCCAACCCTAAGCCATATGAAACTCTAAGAAGCTCTAACCCTAAGAAATCCTAAATCCTAAGAAAAACTAAACACTAAAAACCTTTATAACCTGAAAACAAACCTTAAAAACCCTAAGAAATTATTTAATCTAAAACCCCAAGTCCTAAGCCCTTAGAGATCATATATCGTAAAAACAATAATGATCCTAAAAAAATCGTTAACAATCCTAGATTGAAAAAAACTCTTGACCGAATTTTTTTTAGAAAAAACTTAAGCTCTAAACCCTAACCTAAAATCCCTTAACCAATACCTAAACTCTTCTTAATCATGTTCAGATTATATATTGTTCAATATGCTATTCAATTATATATATTTTTTCAGATTTATCATGTCATGCATGCTCAGAATCTTTCAACTACTCATACATAGTCTACGCACATCTTCTCTTGATATAGT
>NW_026019996.1:4968938-4995576 GCF_900185275.1 Solanum verrucosum | reverse complement strand
TGCAAAGCTTGGTCATTATAACTGCTAATCTGCATTTTATGATGCTTCCTAACGTAATGAGTGCTTTAAGCAGAAATACTTCAATAAATCCATTCATTGCTATCGTACAAGCATTGCACTTTCACTAACTGCAGTGTCTTATGCCAATAGAGCGATCACTTATCTTAAAATCAAAACGCAAGTTTTGTGCACTTCATTGTTCTTTTAAGTAACGTAAGTAATACTTCAAAATTGCAAGTTGTCTTACCTCTTTGTATGCGCCTGTATTTAGGTCTGAGGAGGTACAGAACGACTGCACAGAAGCCTTGAATCTGGATCATCGCTACATTAAAGCTTATTCTCGGCATTCAACTACTACCAAAGAACTTGGGAAATTGAAAGAATCAATTGAAGGTATAGTTAATCTTCAAATGTTACCATATGTAGAACTGTTATATCCAGGTTTCCTATCTAATGCAAATGTAGCAGCACAAATGAGATTTAAGAGAGATTTTCATTCTGTAAAGACTGCCTGAGATTTAGCACAGATGCTTTTCATGAAGATCTCCATCAGCACCAGAAGCTTTAGTATTCAGTTGTACAACATCATAATCCTCCGCTTCCAAACTTATACCATTTTTTGGATCAGTGACGCATCCACAACACAATTTTTAGCAGCTTCTTCCTCCTGAATTGATACTCTACTTTCCAACTCTTTGAACTTTACCAAATACAACTTCAGTTTTGCCTCAACTTCAGCTTTTTCATTTTTTAGCTCCTCATTTTTCTTCTGCATATCCTTCAATCAATTCTCCATCGATTGAAGGATATGCAAAAGAAAAATGAGGAGCTAAAAAATGAAGAAGCTGAAGTTGACGCAAAACTTAAGATGTATTTGGAAAAGTTCAAAGAGTTGGAAAGTAGAGTATCAATTCAGGAGGAAGAAGCTGCTAAAAAATGTTGTGGATGCGTCACTGATCCAAAAAATGGTACAAGCTTTGGAAGCGGAGGATGATGATGTTGTACAACTGAATACTAAAGCTTTTGCTGCTGATGGAGATCTTCAGGAAAAGCAATTGTCACCACCTAGGCCTCCATTGGTTGACTCAACTGCAAATCGAAATGGAAATGGAAGTGTAAATGAAGACATGAAGGTATTATTATGCTTATATCTGTCTTGTTGACCTTTTTTTTTACAGTTATGTACTCAATTTCTGTATGGTTTTCAATTTTGGTTAGGGACTTACAGTTATTGAGTGATGCTTTTTGTGCTATGCTTAAGCTTTACTTATCTATGCATGCATGTTGTAATATTTGCTTGGCTTTGGACCTAAAGCTAACTCCTAAGTATTTATGTGGAACTAGAAATGTGCTAGACACTGATATGGTAATTGCGTGCAGTGGATGTGGTTTGTATTCCTTTGTCTTTAATTTCAAAGTCTAGGATTAACAATGGTCACATGAGTGTAGCTGCAGGCAGTGGTAACACGGACTTCATTTGTACAAAAATGAATCTGGTTAATTGTCCTGATGTCCAGACATTGCATCCCATGCCTTCTGCTGGTAGTTCTGCTCAAGTCAATACCAATGTTTCCAACATACAAAAGAAAAGACGCCATTCAGAGCAAGCAGGTACAGATGATTTGTCACGCTTATTCTTACATTTTGTTTGTTACTTCTCGCATTCAACCGACATCTCAAGTTAGCACTAATGATTTACTCAATTTCTAAATGTTTTTAGATCCATTGTTCAACATATATTGCAAATGAAGAAAATCTAAATTACATTATTTTTGTTATACCAATAGAGCAGTAGTAATCTGTGTGTGTTTGTCAACTTACTATTTTTGCTACCATACTAACCAGATGACACATGATTTGATGTGTGTGTCTGTCTGTATCTGTATATATATATATATATATATATAGAGAGAGAGAGAGAGAGAGAGAGAGTATATATATATACATAGATAGATAGATAGATAGATAAATACATAAATCTTTTTTATCCTTATTTAGAAAGAACAATTAAACTACAACTGTCTTCATACAAATTCATGCAGTTTTGGTTGCCAGTGAAATAATGCCAAAAAGCAGACAAAATCATTATAGTAGGTAGTCAAATGTAATGATTTTGTCTCTTTTTGGACTACCAAATGTACTGATTTTCTGCCTTTTTTGGCACTATTTCATTGGCAACCAAATCCCCATGAATTTCTAACAAGACACATGTAGTTTTTTTGTCCTTTATAATTTCTATATTTGTAAAATAAATAAAAATAACAAATTAGATAAGGGTAAGGTAATACATATTTATATATATATATATATATATATATATATATTTTATATAATATTACCCTTATATATATATTACTGATACAACAGAAATTTAATAGCCTTTCATTGAAGAACAAATTTTGCTCCCTTTCTCAGGTATTATTTCTTCCCTTTTCATCTTTTCCCTCTTCCCAGTTTCAATTTTTCTTCCAGATTCTGCTTATCACCAAAACAGAAAAAAAAATAGATCAAAATTATAGTTATTAGTTGGACGTCAATTACTATGGTATTACATTTGTACTCATATTGCAAATGTAAAACCCAAAGTAATAGCCTCCCTTATGAGTTTCCTATTTGATGGCTCATATTTAATGCTCTCAATACTATTCAATCTTTCATAAATATAACATGGGCCCAGGAGTATGCTTTTACCTTAATGCCCAACATCATCAAAATATCGCCACAATAGCTGTTTTCTTTTGTGTTTTTTTTTTTCTTTTCTTTTTTTGGAAATTTTAAATAGTAACATGAAAGTTTAGTTTGTATGAATAAAGTTTTTCATATTGTTTTTCCTAAATGTATAGTGATTTAACTCAAGTTTCAGAGATAATTGTTGTTGTTTTAATATTCTGCAACATTTTATGTCCCTGTAACAGCTTTTCTGTGAAAAAAGAATTGTCCAACTGTACTTTGCACATTAATAATGCCTGCTAACTGATTTTATGTCTTCATTGAGCTCCTCTAAAGGGCCCTAACAGATTTACACATGACTCTACTTCTACTATGACAAGACTGTTGTTTTTCTTTTCATTTGTTCTTCATTTGGTTTTTGTTTGGAAAATACAAAGTTTATTATGTTTCCGCTGTTTATATCTCATACGACCCAATAATAAGAGGTACAACTCTGAAGTAGTATACTTTGTTTGCTCATTTTGGCTGTAGCTGCTTTCTTTGTATCCAATTATCAATCTCCTACTTCGACATTCTACAATTGTACAGCAGTATCTCATGATTGACAAAGAAATAATAGCACGTAAATGGTTACCCGATGAAGATGGCAGCAAAAGTCAATAGTATGATACATGCTAGGTCATCTTTTATGAGTTTGTACTCTACGTTCAGTCTTTGTCCTAACTTGCTTTTACAAAAGTTTCTTAATGCTTTGTTTCTACAACAAAAGCTCATTTACACAGCTGGAAGCTGCATTTTACTCCACAGTGTTTCTTTCATTTGATTCATTTTCCCCTTTTGTCTAAACAGCTGAAACAATGTTGCATGTCCCTCATTTAATCAGCCCTGTTCATAAAAACTCAACTAACCAAGCACTTTGACTTAATATTCATCTTATCCTGCAGCTACTACTATTTGGTTAACTATATTTCCTACAAACATGGTACTAAGAGTGAACATTGACCAAATAGAACCAGCAACACGAGATTGGATTTGCGAAGTTCAAATTGTCGAAATAGGACGCCCACGAGAAATCCTTGACAAGAAATGTACATTCCAAAATTTGATTTTGGAAGATGAAGAGGTCAGGTCATTATTATATTTTATGTTATCACTATTGCTCTTTTCCTCTCAACTTAGTTAATCACAACTTTCTATAACTCTTACTTTCAGGAATGCCAAATTAAGGCTGTTATGTACGCTGACGAAATTGAGCAGTATGCAGCTACGCTTAAACTCCTCCATACCTACCTGATCTCTACTGCAAGAGTGAAAGTCTCCCCAGCTTCATACGGCAAGCCAATACATAAATTTTACTGGATTCTTGACAAAGAAACAGTAATTGAACAAATCAAACCATCTCATGAAGTTGAAAAACCACTTCCACCGCCAACCAAGCTGAATATCACAAGCTTTGACCGCATTCCTCATCTGATGTTGATTCTGCTGTTGAAATAGGTATATTCATCGTAATAGCTATTATCAGACTGAAATATACATCTGCACTGCTGCAGAAGACTTGCAACAATTCATTATGTATTACATACGCAGATATACTGGCAATTGTTCTTCATTGTGGTCCTCAAAAAAAACGTCGGTCGCAGTCATCATAGGTGTCCAGATATTACCCTTTGTGACAATCAGTAAGTATAACATTTCACATTCTCTTTTCCCCTTTTCTGCAAATATTTCGAATCAATAACCACTTTTTCCCTTTCTATGTTCACATCATCAATTATCGTCTAACCATTATCATAGTACTTACTCTTCTGTCCTTATGTTCTCACACTGTCAGGAAAACTCAGTTTCTCTTCACTCTATGGGAGGATTTCGGAGAAATAGAAGGACATGAAATTGCCTCTAAAATGGCAACAGAGGCAGATCTGTTTGTACTTCTCGGAAGAAGTATAGGAATCTCTACTTATCAAGGTACGTATACGGTCAACTTCTTACCAACATAATTTTATACAATAACAAAACAATGTACAACCTATATGTTATACAGGGTTGTCACTGCAGACTAGGTACAATTCCACACTACATGTGAATCCGAATTACCCACATGTAGTGGCACTCATGAACAGGTACTGACATTTCATATTTATTCTATAGCTTTAAATTGCATCTAAAGAACCTACTAAACATATTACCTGTTCTAACAATAGGGCAAAAGAAAACAAAACAATGTTGTTAAGTTGTCCATCAGAGAAAACCTCAACAAGCTCATCTACCACTCCCATGATAGTCACTACTGCTGGCCAACAACTTCTCTCTATTGCAGAAATCTCATCAGCACCTTCTGTAAGTCATACTTCAACTTGCTCATTTGAGAGTATCCTTATTCAGTTTCTCATTTTGTAGCTTTGCCTAAATAATCAAAACTTCCCATAGATGGGAGTGTTCTATGTTGAAGCAGAGATGGCCATATTAGATGAATTCCAAGACTTTTGTGTGCTTGAATGCTCGGGATGCAAACAGAAGAAGCGGACAAAGGATAGAAAGGATTTTGAATGTCCAAAATGCAATCGGAAAACAGCCTTAGTGCCTCGGTACTATACTTTTGAATTCTAAATTACACTTTCTACAAAATATAGCATATACTATACACATATTTGAAACTTCCCTTCATTTCAGCTGTAGCTTTCAAATTGATCTTATTGACAATACTGCTACAACCACATCATCTATCTCTGCTGAATTAGGAGAAAAAATATTGTCCATGACAGCAGAAGACATATTTGACATAACTTGCACTAAGGTTATCTCTCATTCCCACTGCCTACTTGAACACATTTATTGTCATAATACCATATATCTTCAGCACAAACAGTTTACCACATATGCTTTGTTCTAAACTATTTATTCTAACTTGTTACATTTACAGCGACAATCATTGTCTCTTACTCATGTCCATGAGATGTTGTCAAACAAAGTATTCGCAATTCAGCTAAGGAAGTCATCTTGGGCCAGCTCAAATACCACGCATGCAACTTTGTCCATTCTTTCCTACACGGAAAAACAACATGCTCCACAGACCACCACTGATAGGAATTCTAAAAAGATAAAACCTTTGGAAATAAGTGAGGTAGAAGTGATGGCAACAACTACTGCAGCTGGTTCTTCAAGTGCATTGCCAAAATTTGAACCACCCATACCAACCTAAAAGGTCTAAAAGGTCAGTCTACATCTCACTTTCACACCAAATTATAGCTCAGAATGATTACCAATTCCACATATTTACAATTAAATCAAAAATTGCTGCTAAAAGCCTCTACTTTTAGCTGTAGTTTACTTTCTTTTATACACGTATCCATATAGTTCCTGTAAAACATTGTAAGTGTCATACTTATGTTATAGCGCTGCTTTCGCACTTGCTCTTATCTCCTTTCAAATTTCACAATTTTTTTATGTTTATGTCTGACATAACATTGCAAAGCCTCACATTGATTCAGGGCTAAAAACTCTCTATCCATGTTCATATCCATGCTCAAATCAATTGGTTAACATTTTCTTTTTAATTCCTCATCTCATGTTGACTGTTGAATTAGCTTATTTTAGTTACAACAATTCACACACTGCATTACTTCACAGTTAGCAGCAGCTCTTGTGCACACTCACAGGAATTTATTACTCCTTGCTATTTCTACTTCTTGCAACAGCTCAACTCACATCCAAGCAAACTGCCTTTCAACACTAAAAAACATAATCACAGTCAAACAAATCCTTATGTCTCCTCTGTGTTTGTGATAGCATAAAACTGTAGCCTCCTTTTGCTCTTTCGTTAGTGTTTATCAATTCACACTCCAATATAAGCCTATTTACATGTTTTTCTGGATAAGTTGCACTGCGTACATTCTTCTGCATTTTTCTTATTCTACTTTGTTATGATGTCCTACACATTAATACAAACTTATCAGTAGGAACAATAGGAACGAGGTTTCTGTCTACCAGCAAATCTATCACTTTTATGATGATTCCATGCATTTCTTTCTACTTTATCCCCATATTAAAATAACTTTCCTATCTATTGCCATATTTGCACTTTCTAACATACTTTAAACTGTGTAATTGCAGGAACTCCCTCACACCATTTTGTCACTTTTGCTTATGATAGGGACAATATAATGAACAACTCTCCCTATGCTCTAGTTTATTTCATGAGGAAGGTTAGCTATGGACAAGCAAACTGCAGTGTCCTCTAAATATGATACTGCAACATGTATATTATTTTTGTTATATTCCATTAGTTAGTATGTGTGAATCGTTCAACTCGACATCATACTGATGTCTATTGTACATATTCTGAATATTTCTAATAGTACATATTATAATATATGATATTATCTATCTTCTACAAACACCCTGACCCTTGATTCATTAATATTACAATACTTTTACAAGCATAATATTTTGACTATTGGGCCCGTGCTTGCCACGGGCCTCCCTACCCTAGTATATATATATATAATAGGACCTAGTGGGATGTATGTAATCCATGTGTCCTGAACCAGAGGTCTCTTATTTGCATCTTCAAAGTTGAGAAACACTCTTATTAGGAGTCTTTCCCTGAACATGTTGATAAAACTAGAAGACTAATAATAACAATTGTGTTTCAAGAAGCTTCAAACATTATTAATACAAATATTCAAGAGACTCGACTCAAATAAAAAAGGTGGGGTTGGGGAGAGGTGGATATGATAAGAAGGATAAGTTAAGATACTAATAAAGAAAAACATCATTAAAAATCTAAGTTTGAGTGACTACCACAAGAGAAACACATTTTAGGAGCTATTTCACGTCATTTATCCTTTGACTATATTCTAAAGCTTCAATTCCAAGTCCACATTTGTATCTTCAACTTCTTCACCATTTTCAAAAATGAAGGGCTTGTCTATTTTCTTGATTAAAGGCTTTGTGATATAAATTGGGTGCAACTCCTTATCTATGTACACTTGACCCTTTGAATGCGATTCTTCAATCATAGCATGACGAGTTGCCCTTGAAGAAAATTGAGAGTGACCTTGTTTATTATCTAACTTGAAATTTGTCGTCCTTAACACAGGGTAACCTGCAAATTAAATAATACAATGTTGAAGTAGAAACTAAATTATCAATTAAATTTACAAGATGCATTTGATATATATATAAATGAATTGAGAATGACCTTGTTTATAATCTAACTTGAAATGTGTCTTCCTTTAACACTGGGTAACCTGCAAATTAAATAATATAATATTGAGGTAGAAATAACTTATTGATAAAAATTTACAGGTATATATATATATATATTGCTTATAATCTAACTTGAAATGTGTCTTACTTAACACAAAGAATGTAGAAACATATATTCTGATTAGGATTGCTTCCGTTGTAAGGAAGTTTTTCACATACACTAAGATATCAAAGTTCATCTTCCTCATATAAAAAAATAGCTGATTTGCCTTGGTTTAGAATGAATTTTCTCCCAAAAATAGAAGGTAGAAACACCCTAGATAGGATCGCTTTCCTCTGTAAAGAAGTGTTCAAATAGACTAAAAATCCATAGTTCCTCTTTTCAAGATGATGATTTTCTTATCGAACCAGAATGCATCAGCATCGGTCTTAAAAGAAGTAACAAAATATATACGCTTAACAAAATTAGAAATTAGTCGGAAAAAAAAATCAAATTATTACACCAAATAATAATAACATATAAACTAATATATTCATGGTCTTACTATTTTGTTGTATTGCTAGCATATAAGATTCTCTTCCGTGAACTTGATTAAAATGATAGAGTAGTGGCAGAGCATGAGGAAATATTTTTCCACACACTCGACATGAAATTAAGTTAGCATAAACCACCATTATTTTTCTTTTAACTAATCTAGTTTTACTGCAAAAGATAATTGATGATACTCACTTATTAGAACAAATGAAAAAGATGAACTATGTGGAAAGGCATGGAATATATGGATGTATTTATATATGTAAACTATAACAGTGTGAACTGATAATGTCAAATTAGTTGTTAAAGAGGAAAATAAAATTAATTACTAATTTGACGGTACCGTGAACTGATAATGTCATATTAAATGTTAAAGTGGAAAACAAAATTGAATGCTAGTTTATTGGTTAGTTAAATAAATTAGAGTGCAAAGTTATTAATTTAGTTAGAGATTATCATTTATTATCTGGAAAGTCATTAATTGGCTAACTTGGACTGAAAAAAAATGATGAATTGTCCTATTGTTATGATCACTTAGGGTAATATTACCCATGTATAGGACCTCATGGATTAGGAGTTGGCAAAAATCTGAAAAATAAATTGAGTTTGAAAAACTTTCGGTACTTTGCAATAGCGACCTTCACCGTAGCAATGGATTTGTTCGCTATAGCGACCTTCCCTATAGAAACCTTTGCAATAGCGAAAGTCGGGGAACCGTAAGTCACGTTTTTATGTCAGAATTTATCCATTCTTTTTTGTAATACCTTAGAATTTGAAAAAGGTTGAAGTGGGTTAACGGTCAAGTCCATGTGCCTAAAACAAGCCATGAACCCTTAAAGGAAGCCTAAACGGTTCTTTAGGGGTTCACTGGCCATTTAGGGGAAAGTAGCCTGGCCGATTAAGGCTACTAGAATTTGGGATCATCTGGACGGCTCCCTAAACGGCTAGTGAAGATTTATATGGCCCATTTAGGGGCTCATATAGGTCACTCGTTAGCTTTTCAACTCAGGGTTATTCTAGTCTTTCTCTATGTGTTATATACCTAAGCTATGTCATTTTAAACTATATTCTAAGACCTATATAAGTTATTTAAGTCCTAAAACTACCCATTCCAAATCAATCCCCTAAATCATAAATTTCCCTCCAAATTCTCTCTCTAAAGCTAAGGAAGAAGAAGAAAGGGTTTCAATTCAATATCTTCAATTCACCATATCTTTTGGTCTTTGATCATTAAGGTATGTTAGTATTCACGTATGGATTCTTTTCCTCCATAGGGTTCCTAAGATCTTCCAATTTTACAAGTTAGATTCTCAATTCAAAGGAGATGGATATCTCTCGTTTTATAACACATGCCCAACAAATTGAAGAGAAAAATATAAAGGAGAAGTCTAGGGAGTCCAAGAGGGCAAGGACCGGCAATGGTGACTTTTGTCATTCTAAGTCCAGTGGACATGGTCGTTCCAAATTCAAGCAAAGGTTTTCCTGTTAAGGTTCATCTAATGTTCCGGCTCCTAAGATCAAAAAAGCTAGGGTGTCTAACCATAAGCTTCAAGGAGGTGGTTGTAATGGACCTTCTACTCCCTCTTGTCAAAAGTGTGGTAAGAATCACCCGGAAAAATGATTAGTAGTTGTATATGGTTGCTTTAGTTGTGGAAAGAGTAGTCACAAGATGATAGATTGCTCGATGCTTACAACTAAGCGGATGCTAGGCAAGTGATCTTGGGCGTATTTATATGCCTTGAAATCAAATAAAACCCATACTTTAGCTAAGTTTGAGGATAAATTCCCATTATAGTGATATTGTTTAGGTCGTGTTATTGCATTATGATTAACCAATGTGATTAGTGGTTGTAGGTTGAGAAGCAAGAGAAAAATGTACAAAAGTGGCAATACGTGAAGCGAAGTTGGGTCTGATCATAAAAGCATAAAGATAAAGTGTCAAAGGATCTAAATGAAGTTCAAAGTAAGAAGAACCAAGCTCTATATCCTCTCCGCGTCACAGAGAGGAATACATAATTTCAATCAAGAGTTGCTGAGAGAGAGGATTGTGTATCTTCTTGGCGTCATGGAGAGGAGAAATTTAGGAAGCAAGGAAGGTCTGTATTGACCCCGCGTCACTGACCTACAAGCCACTTTTTGGATGAATTTTCCCAAACTATAAGTATTCTTGGGTTTTATCATTTTAATCATTCTTTTTATGGTTTTTGGAGAATGACAACTTGGACGAATTTGTACTTCAATTTTAGGGTTCATTCATACTCTTTACATCTATTGAATTCTCTTAAGATTTTTAAACATTTAAAGATTGAGAATCAAATCATGAGTAGCTAAAATCTTTTATTCTATGGTTGTGTCTACGAATGATTGTGTAGTATTAAACTTCATGGATTGACATTGATTATTATATAAATTGCTCTTTTGTTCTTGATTTAGCATTTCGTGATTGGCCACCATTGAAATAAACTTATTGTCCAAATTGAACTTAGGAGAGAAATATGATGATAGAACGTGGGTCAAAAGGAGCATGATCTTCTCTAGAAACTAGGGTTGATTTGTATCTAGGATAGGGATGTACCTAGAAACCTTTCTTGGTTACAAAACAAGATGAAATCGTAATGCTCAGAAATTGGTTTAGTTTATCCCCGCTCAATGATGTAGTTAAACTTCCAATTTCATTAGGCAATTAGAGGTCAGGAGACCATCATCATAAAATTAACCTTGTAAATCAATGATTTGATAACCAATTGAAGTCCATAAAAGAAGATAGTACGCATGACTTCTACGTAGGCTGCAACCTTGGAACTTCCTAAGTCATGGTTTAAAATCCATCTGAAATTAAATCAGTATTTGAAAATTTAGTTTACTTTTGAAAAATTGCTCAATTAGAAATAATCATCCACGTTTCTTCACACATTTTCTTTAAATTACGGCTATTGGAAAAATTGGATACTATCTAATATTAAGTCTCTGTGAGTATGAAATTCGACTCTTAAATTTGGATGCAACAAGTTTTTGGCGCCGTTGCCGGGAAATTTTAGAATTAGGAATCATTTTATTTATCTAGTCATTAAGTTTATTGTTCAAGTGTTCACTACTTGATCATATTTTTCCTTTATTGCAGGTTGTTCCCAGACGTCAAGCTGGAAGGTGATTAGGATCTTATAGAGCCATTTGCTGAATTAGAACGAATCTTTCACTACCAGAGAAGGCAAGCACTTTTTATGTACATTATCCCTCTAGTTGAAATTGAACCAGAAGCACATGTAGCAATGGCAGAGATGACAGTCCTTGATGTGGCAACCCAACGCACAACTAATGTTATGTCAAGTATTAGAAGCCACTTGTTGGTGGTAGATTTGAGTTAAATAGAATATGGTGTAACTATTACACATTGGACAGTTTACTGGCTTACCTTAAGAGGACCCACAAGTGCACATTCAAAATATCCTCAAAATCAGTGACATGTACAGTGTAACTGGAGTATCCCCCTGCCTATATGAGACTCACCTTGTTCCCTTTCTCTCTATTAGTGAAAGCAAGAAGATGGTTTAAAATCGGAGCCAACAAACTTTATTACCGTTGTGTGAGAGTAACATCAACCCCTCGCACTTTCACAAAATAAGATCGTGACTCTGTCGCCTAATTAACATAAAACTCATGAACCACTCCAAATTATCTTTCTCTGGCTCGAAGAGGCTACCTCTTTAACTGGTCTGTGAGTTCATGACATGTTAACTTTCCATTAAAACAACAAAATACGATTCCAACTCAGCCCACAAAAATTTACGCAATAATCAAGAGACGTGGCTGGTTAAAGGACCACCCCACACTTACCCATGTGTACTACATTCACTAAAATTACGGTACGCAGACTTCCCTAACGGTATTTTCAAACTATCATGAGTAGCACAAGTTAGAAAATTCGACGTACGCATTGATGTGATACGCTCAAATTACACCTCCCTAAAGAAGCATAAACGGTCGTTATCAAGTAAAGAGCCCAACTTGTAGGTTGGGGTTGATCCCACGAGGAAAATGGTTTAGACTTTAATTTAACCAACAATTATATTCGTTTAGTCAAATTACTTCCAGAAACAAGTAATAAAAAAAAAGGGGGAGGGGGGATTTGTGAAACAAATTGTAAAAATTAAATAAGTAATTAGTAATCAAAACTCAATTTGTTATCAAGATTAGAGAAATAACTAGGGTATACGTGTTCCCCACAAGCTTATAATGTAGTAATCCTAGTAATAGCAATCCTTTCCTAGTGTACTACATGCAAAGTGATAAGTTAGGTATCTCTAAATCCTTGGTCCGGCATCTAGAGAATTTCACCCCGCACCTTGGTCCGGCTACGTGTGTATAATTTACTAACCTTTACCTTTACCTCATATTAGACATCATAATCGATGTTTGGCTTAGTTATTACTTCGTACCAATCAACATTAGCCTATTAGATAGGATCACACTAAATCTATGTTGATAATTCTTTTCTTGTTGATTACCTCCTTGGTCCGACAAGTAGCAACAAGGCGAGTTCTAACGTGTGCACTCATTAAAAAGACTTCTAAACGAAAGAATTATCAATGCATGCAAAACACTATTCAAGAATTGCTTATTTACTATTCATACTTTGTTAATCGCTCATGGTTCCACAACCCTAGTTATGGGGTTTAGTTACCCATAATCATATGAACACAATTCATTGTTTTAGATGAAAGAATTATGAACTTACGTAAGAAGAATAATAAACCCAGAAATTAAGCTTGAGTTACAACACCAAAATCTTCAAAACGAACTTAGGAAATTAATAATTGCTAAAGGTGCAAGTTAATCTCCCAAGTCAAGAACTAGAAATGAATAATAATGTCTAACCCCCAAAAACGAGGTTTACATGCCCTATTTATAGAAAACAAGTCCTAAATTAAAAGGGAAACAAAATAAGAAAAGTTTGTTACACGCACGCATCTTCATTCCATGAGACTGACTCACGAACCGTCAAAAGATCTACGGTCTGTGAGTCCCTTCCGTCAGCCAGGACTTAGAAAATATATCAACTTCCAAAAATCAGTTTCTCTGAAGCGAACGACATAATTGCAGTACGGACCGTAGATCCACACTTAGAATCTTCAAATATCAGGTACTGGAACCCTCGCAGTATCAATCTACGGATCAACAATACGGTCCGTAGATCAATCTACGGACCGTCAATGGTCACCGTGGTTCCACACTTGGTCAAATTTCCCTGATTTGCCTTCCATGCCTTGGCTTCTGATCTACGACCACCATCTACGGAGCGTCAATGGACCTATGGTCCGTAGATCACCTCCGTAGATGCCCTTTTCTGCATTTCTTTCAGCTGTCTCTTTATTTCCACACCTGAACATCTTTCTTGCCAAATATGATAAAAACACATTAAAAAAAAACATACAAAAAGGCCCTAGACACACACAACTTGTAAGTGAAATCTATTAGAAATACCGTAAAATCACGGTATATACACCCTCAACTTAAATTCGTTGTTTGTCCTCAAGCGACGCACTAAGACTCTAAACGACACTTGTCTAGAAGCAACCATTTCAAGCACAAGCAATCATATGGCTCTCTATCCCACTCACTTTCCGGGTGCAAAATTTGTTCTCTTCGACTCGATAGGCTAATTCATGTGGATCAAACCATGACAACGATCGACCAACCAACACACAACATATACTGTTTTACTATCACCAAAGTACCAACTTTCCGACAATGCAACTAGTGCCCTTACTTCAAACCAAATCCCTTTTCTTTCACACAATGACTATGACTTTGAGTACAAGGATTCATTCAACACTCACACTCAGAAACAACTTCAAGTACAGTTAGTGCTCAATACCATAGGCTTGCTCTTATTTTCACTGCTTAGACTCCCCAAATTAGACTCTAGGATCACTATAGGACTTTCTTAGCTTGTAACGTAGGCTCAGGGCCAGGTGTGGTTCATTTGGGTACTTCTTAGTGACTTTCTGCCCCCCTTGACGTTACACTAGTCTTTCTGCCCTATTTTTGTCATCCTACCGTTTTTCCTTCTTTCCCTTGATTTTCTTCAACCATGGATGTGACTTTAAGTTTTGTAGATCTTTTTATTTTTCACTTTTATCTCTGTCTTATGTTTTATGCTTATTCTTTAGCTTTCAACAAGTCACATCCATTCCTCTCTTTTCTCAACATCAAAAACTTTTCATACCCATTTTTCTTTCGGTTTCCTCTTTCATAACCACCCTCAACTTATGGATTTTCCATTGGATGAGGTGCACAATACCAATGTCAGGTCAAGGCCAAGATTGAAGTTATCTTTTGCATTAGCCACCCTCAACTTAGGCTTTTGACCTAAGTCGAGGTGCAATTTCCAAGGAGGGACCAGGGCCAACATATTAGATTTATGGGAAGGTGAGTTCGAGGTTTAGAAAGAAATGGTCTAATTTTAGGCTCAAAGCATTTGGATCAAAGGGAGCATTATTTCATTTGGTTGGATCCTTCATTTAGGTAATTTGTGGACTTATCAGAACAAGGGCCTATGATCACCTCCTAGCTTCTAGAGTGAATTGTTATAGCAGGACTAACCGGGCAAGTTCTAGTTTTGCACAAAAACTGCTTAAACAATCAACAATTCTCACACACACTTGGCACATAGTTTTATTATCAAATTATCGGATTACCCAGTTCTAGTTTCATCTTAAGTCATGCCATCAGGTTGATTCATTATCATGTCATACTTAGAGCCAACACATTCAACTTGTCTTAGCCTACCAATTCTAGCACACATCACAATATTTGGATGGGTATATATTTCATAAGCCATCATGCTTCATTCTTATTCATGCTTCTATACATACAATCCTAACACTTGCCGGTTCAACAGAAATTAAACAATCTCTTGGGGAAAAAGAACACAGGCAAGAAAACCATAAGAAAGGATTTATGCGTTGGGTTACTCAGACTTCACCCTATCACTCACAAAATAGATACTATTGTCCCCAATGCATACAAGAACAGTAAAAGATAGTGGATTGGGTGAAGCAAACCTGTGGCGCATAGCGCCGATGAATCATACACGAGCGGGTGGGTCCGGTTTCCCAAAGACCGCTGGAACAATAGTTGGGACACCCTCAGTAGTGCCCACATCATCCATCATAGCACCATCAGTGATGCTTACAACATCCCTCACAACAGGCGGGACCTATATAACTGGGGCAGAACTCGATGCCCTTGCAACACTCTCACACACCCACTATTCGCGCAACTGTTCATCTAAAATCGAGGCATTCCTAGCTTCCTTCTCCTGCCTACACTGTCTCTTTTGAGATTTTTCCTCCTTAGTACGATTAGAACGGTGCCTTTTACCTTTGGCATGTGTAGGCTCAAGCCCCTCCTCGGCGGTCCCACTGAATAAAACATCCAGCACCGTATCATCAGCCAGTGCAGTAGGTGCGGCAAGAATGACATCAACGTCAGTCCGGAGACTGGCAAACTCAGCCTGCAAAGAGGATAGATCTATTGTTGGGGCTGATCACTCGAGGACTCGCAATTCAAAGGCATCAAGACGTTTATTTACTGCCTGGACCTTTCGTTCCATCATGCCCTCCATCCTTCGCTCCATTCTGGCCTCGGACTCGGCTATCGACTTTTTCATCCAAGGCTGGATGTGATACAGCAGTGTGGCCATCTGAGCCTCCAATTTCTGTACTCTGGCCAACGGGACAACAGTAGCTCCTAACTGTGGTGTGGACTGGGATGAACTAGGAGCCATACTAGCAGACTGGGAAGAGGAGGCCAGGGCAGTATCAGAGTTATCTGGTATAATGGGATCACCGTCCTGTGCCTGCCCCACCGTGTCTGCAAGATCTGCGTCTAGGGGAGGTACCTCAATCTGGGGCTCTCTGCGAGGTGCCGTCACATTTGCCTCATCTTGAATGAGGCCTATATCCAAAGTCCATGTAGGGTGGATCAACCTATCACAATGCCAGATCGGCACTTCAGAGTCCTTGCACAATTGGAAAATCAAACATGGAAAGGGGTAAGTAGTGGAGGTCTTGAATGCCCTCTCATGAATCTCTGCCAGCAGCATGCGGGAAAAGTCAATCTCCACTGCTGCTACCAGTGCTGCAACCATGATCTCTTTGTCCCATATGAGTTGGTTGTCAGCTTTTGTCGATGACACCCTGTTATGCACCAACAACCAGAAGAACTTGGCCACAAAATTCAATGTGGCCTTTCGAATACCTAACCGAGGTGCGGCGACCCACTCTGCACGCTTGCCATCTGCAGCAATGTACTTAGCCAACCATAGTATTACAACCTCTCGCTTTTCAGCATTCCTCTGGAAAGCACCGCTCCGCACAATGTCCCATCTGTACTCAAACTCCGTTGTGTTTAGTCACCAAGAGTGACCTGTGGTCGGACCATAGAGAAAGCGGTTGATGGTGGCATGTGATATGTACACCGGACAACCCCGGACCACAGTGGAAGTGAGAGGATCTTGGTCCATGGGCTTTGACCTCTTGGAGATCGAGCCACGGAGAGTGGCAGCATAGGTGGCGTAGAACTCTCGCACAATCTCCTCACTATAAGTCCCAGGGTCTCGAGCCATCCAATCACACTTGTGAAGGTTAAATAGTTGGTGGATGTCAGGGACAGTGTGCAAGCTCCCTATGAGGACTCTGCGGTCCTCTGTAATAAGTTGGGCCATCTTCTCTTTGTTATTTCTCATCTTGGCATCCCGATAAATCTGCCATTGGCCCTTAACACACCATCTGTTTGGCTCGCCGGCCACTGGAATAGGATCATCATTCCTTGGTACTGGTACAGACTCCGAGCTAGTGGCCTCATCAGACAAGGCAGCTTGGTCATCTTGTTGGGCCCTGTGGCTGACTTGGCATTGGACCCCGAAGCATGGGCAGACTTGGACCCTGAAGCATGGCTGGACTCAGAGCCCGAAGCATGGGTAGACTTGGAGCCAGACGTAGACCCAGTAGCTGAACTAGAAGTAAGCCCAGTTGGTGACCCGATCAATGTGTGCTCCTCATCAGACTGGGAGACAGTGACAACGTCGGTGATCACCTTCTAGGAGGTGCCTCTAGTGGCTCGGAGTGACGTAGGGGAAGTCCTTGTTTTGGGAGGAAACTATGTTGGATCTTTTTCTGTGTCCGTGTCCTCATCAATTAACCTGAAGCTAGGAGCAACAGATTTTGACTTGCCCTGTTTTGTATAGGTGACTAGCTTTTTGGGTGCCATCGTACTTGTGGAAGCAATATTAGTGCCAAAACTAACCATAAACAAACAAAAAAAAACTTTAGAACTATAAACGAACAGTAACAAAGTCCCAAGAAAATTTCAAATAGAGGCTACAATGGTCATCCACGGAGGAGACCTACGGTCTGTAGACTGATCTACGGTCCGTGGAACCCTTCCGTGGATCAGAGGGCCAACAATATTGGTCATAAATGGAAACCACAGATGTACAGAATGGTCCATAGATTGATCTACGGACCGTAGTCCACATTCGTGGTTTCACACTTGGTGAGATTTTCAAGTGCATCAACCCACGAACCCAATCTACGGTCCGTAAACGGGGTATCATGGATGCGATCTATGCCAGGTTTCAGCTAATCTTTATTTGCAAGTCCACATCTTAGACCATTTTCAACAATATCCTAGTCTAACCATGCATTTCAACATTGAATCATGCTAGTTTGTCATTCTCAGGATTCCAATTGATCATTTGAACAAGTATTTAAGACAAACTTTGGAACCCTAAGTCGAAACTTACATGTAGACTTATAATCACATACAACAAGGCAACAATCACTATCTATCGTTCCAAGGGTATTGTAACTTCTAATTTTATCATGCAATTTCATCTAACAATTTCCCAAGGTCAAGACCCAACTCCCGACTTTCTATATTCAATCTATGAACTGAAATTCAAAGTGAGGGGAAAGTCTATTACCTTACAAGCAACGAGGGGTGGGGTGATTGCGTGATGATACTAAGCTTAGCAAGACCAAGGAATCACCTCTTCGTCACTAACCCAACACCGGACCCTTTTATGGAATATGGAATGAGTTGTATTCGTAAATGGAAAGGAATTGTGGGAATTATGGGGGAATGGAAGGGATGATTTTATGGGGGAGTTATGGAGTGATTTAGGGAGGTTATGGAATGGTTGAAATGGTTTAAGAGTGAGTGGAGGGAAGTGGAAATGATTTGAAATTAGGGGAGTTTTTAAATGAGGGGGTCCGGGTCGGGTCATACAGAAATAGGGTTTGGACTCACGAGACCCCGTCTATGGTCCGTGAGTCGATCTACGGTCCGTAGATTAGGACCGTAGATCACTCTTACACTTAGAAAAATTGAGAGGCTTACCTGGGATCTACGGACACCTCCACGGTCTGTGGATTGAACGACGGACCGTCGATGGGGTCCGTAGACCTCTGCACCAGACCATTTTCTACAGATTTTTCATAGTGTACCTACACATGTAGCAACCAATAGGCTATTCTTTTTACATTTTCTGGACACTTTTTAGACACGGACGCTATGCTAATTCTAGCCAACACTAAAAACTAAAACACCTATCTAAATTGATACAGAGACGCAATTAAACAAAGAAAACTACTAAATGAAAAATAGAAACCTATCGTTGGCTAGATTGTACATCTTGGGTTGCCTCCCAAACAACGCTTGATTTAACGTAGCGGCACGACGCAAGTTTCTTGATTACTCAGACTTCATCAAGATAGTAGACCTCAATCACTTCTTGCACACTTTCAGCATTTCCCGGATAGATCTTGATCCTTTGTCCATTTACCATGAACCTTGTTCCTTCACTATTCCCAAGCTCAACCTCTCCATGGGGGAGCACTTTTGTGAGCAAAAATGGCCCAGTCCATTTGGACTTGAGTTTGCCTGGAAACAAGCGCAACCTAGAGTTGAATAGAAGCACAAGATCACCAACCACAAATTCACGCTTTTCAATTCTTTGATCATGATACCACTTCATCTTCTCTTTGTACAAGGCTGAACTTTCGTAAGCTTTTACACGAAACTCATCAAGCATATTCAAGTCATTCATTCTTTGATTTGATGCGGCGCCCCAATCCAAAGTTAGCTTCTTCATTGCCCACATCGCCTTATGCTCTAGCTCTACCGGTAAATGACAAGACTTCCCATATACAATTTGGTAAGGCGACATACCTATGGGGGTCTTGTATGCAGTGCGATATGCCCATAGAGCATCATCAAGCTTCCTTGACCAATCAGTTCGATTGGCGTTCACAGTCTTCGCCAATATCTGCTTTATTTCTCTGTTGGACACCTCAACTTGACCGCTAGTCTGTGGATGATAAGGAGTGGCTATATTGTGACGGACACAATATTTCTCAAGTAGTGTTTTGAACAACTTGTTACAAAAGTGAGAACCTCCATCGCTAATAACAGCCCTTGGTGTACCAAATCTGGAGAAGATATTCTTTTTCAGGAATGCGGTGACACTTTTACCTTCGTTGTTGGGGAGTGCTACTGCTTCCACCCACTTCGATACATAATCAACCGCGACCAGAATATATTTCATCCCATATGAACTCACAAATGGACCCATAAAATCAATGCCCCAGACATCAAACAACTCTATCACCAATATAGGATTCATAGGGAGCTCTTGCCTCTTTGAAATCCCTCATTCTCTTTGGCAACGATCACAAGACTTGGCAAAATCATAAGCATCTTGGTGGATGGTAGGCCAATAGTACCCACACTGCAAAATCTTATATGCAGTTCGAATACCACTATGATGCCCACCAACAGGCGATGAATGGCATGCTTCAAGTACACTCAACATCTCAACCTCGGGCACACAGCAACGAATAATCCCATCAGCACAACTATGATACAAGTAAGGCTCATCCTAAAAGAATTTCTTCACATCATGCATAAAATTTTTCCTTTGGTGAAAAGACAAATCAGGGGGCACAATATCGCTTGCTAAATAATTAGCAAAGTCTGCGAACCAAGGAATCAAATCTTGAGAAGCAGCCAATACCTGTTCATCTGGAAAAGCATCATTAATTTCAGCCCTATCTCCAAGCTTTAGCATAGCCTCTTCCTCTAATCTGGACAAGTGATCGGCAACTTGATTTTCGGTCCCCTTTCTATCTTTTACCACAAAATCAAACTCTTGCAACAACAACACCCATCTAATCAATATGGGTTTTGCATCTTTTTTCGCCATCAAATACCTCAATGCAGAATGGTCAATATGCACTATGACCTTAGTACCAAGTAAGTAGGATCGAAATTTCTCGAATGCAAAAACCACCGCAAGAAGTTCTTGTTTGGTCACAGTATAATTCTTCTGGGCCACATTTAGAGCTTTGCTAGCATAGTAAATAGGGTGAAGAATTTTCTCTCGCCTTTGTCGCAATACTACACCAAGCGCCACTCCACTCGCATCGCACATTACCTCAAACGGTTGTCCCCAATCTGGTGAAATAATAATAGGTGCAGTAACCAACTTCTCCTTCAACTCTCCAAATTCTCTAAGACAAGCATCATCAAAATAGAACTTACACTCCTTCTCGAGCAGTTTGCACAATGGATGTACAAATTTTGAGAAATCTTTGATGAATCTCTGATAAAAACCTGCATGCCCAAGAAAACTTCTAACACCTTTTACAGAAATGGGTGGCGAAAGCTTTTCTATTACTTCAACTTTAGCTCTATCAACCTCGATACCATTCTCTGAAATTCGATGACCCAACACTATACCTTTTTTAACCATAAAATGACACTTCTCCCAATTCAGCACCAAGTTGTAGTGTTCACACCTTTTAAGCACCTCGGTCAAATGATCCAGACAACGATCAAAAGAATCACCTACAACTGAAAAATTATCCATGAACACTTCAATAGTGTCTTCCACCACATTAGAAAATATAGACATCATACAGCGCTGGAAGGTTGTTGGAGCATTGCACAACCCAAATGGCATTCGTTTGAACGCAAAAGTCCCATAAGGGCAACTAAAGGTGGTCTTCTCTTGGTCTTTTGGAGTTATAGAAATTTGATTGTAGCCTGAATACCCATCAAGAAAACAATACCAACCCTTACCGGTAAGTCTATCCAACATCTGGTCCATGAACAGCATAGGAAAGTGGTCCTTTTCAGTCCACGCATTCAACTTCCGGTAATCCATACAAACTCTCCATCCAGTAACAGGCCTCATTGGAACAAGCTCATTTCTTTCATTTGGAACCACAGTAATACCACCCTTTTTAGGCACGCACTGCACAGGACACACCCAACTACTATCTGCAATGGGGTAAATAACTCTCGCATCCAGCCACTTGATGATCTCCTTTTTAACTACCTCTTGCATAGGTGGATTTAATCTTCTCTGGTGCTCGATACTGGGCTTATGATCTGGCATGAGTTGGATTTTGTGAGAGCAAATATCGGGAGGAATCCCAATAATATCTGCAATAGTCCACCCAATAGCTTGCTTGAACCTCTTTAACACAGTCACCAAGCACTCTACTTGTCTCGCATTCAAATCTGTCTCAATGATGACCGGCAAAGTATTCTTTCTGCCCAAGTATACATACCTCAAATGCGGTGGTAGAGCCTTAAGCTCCAATTTCAGTGCCTCCATAATAGATGGTCTTGCAGATGGGGACTCGCGATTCCTCATGTCTAGCTCATACTTCTTTAGTTTGGACCGATATTCACACCTATCGAGTGCGGCTACCAACTCATCATACTCTTCAATACCATCACTATTGAAATTCATCATAACTGCTGCTAATGCCTCAACACATAGTCGCTCTTCAATTTGCACTTCTGTCCCACTTTCCACTTTGTAAGTTATAGCAGATACTGTTTGAAGCTCACCATTCTGCTTCATGGACCTACAAGTATTGAAAGTTGCTTCTTCATTGTTCAGTCTGAACTTCATCTGTCCCTTTTCCATATCAACCAACACACGCCCTATGGTAAGAAATGGTCTCCCAAGGATGATGGGAACCTCAAAATCAACCTCACAATCAAGAATCACAAAATTTGCCAGAAAAATGAAAGACTCCATTTTCACTAGCACATCATGGAGTACACCAATGGGCTTCTTCACAGTTCGATCAGCCATGAGTAACCGCATTGCAGTGCGCTTTGGGTCCCTAGGCCCAACTTCTTGTAAATAGATAATGGCATGAGGTTGATGCTAGCACCAAGATCACACAATGCCTTAGCGAAGTGTAACAACACTATAGTACATGGGATCGTGAAAGCACCGGGGTCTTCCTTCTTCTGTACTAGAGATCTTGTAGCAATAGCGCTACAATATTGCAATCTATCATCATCTTCAAAACTCACAAACCTTTTCTTTGTCACTATATCTTTCATAAACTTCGCATACCCAGGCATTTGCTCCAAAGCTTCTATCAAAGGAACATTGATAGAAAGCTGCTTCAACATAATAATAAGCTTGCGATATTTACCATCTTCAGTCTTCTTTACTAACCTCTATGGAAAAGGTGGTGGAGGTCTAGGTATGGGGACCACTTTCTGAGATATCTCTGTTTCTTGCTCTGTCATCATCTTATTTTCTAATCGCACCATCCACCACAGATGGCATAGGTAGATCTATGGTTTGCTTACCCCTTCGAGTAGTAACTGCCATACAATAATCATCATTCTTTGGATTCTGGATGGTCTTGCTAGGAAGAGTGTCAGGTTGACGTGGGTTCACTATAGTAGACAACTGAGTCATCTGCTGCTCGAGATGCTTTATTGACACTGCATGGGCGTCAACTTTTTGACTAATATCAGACAAGTCGTTTCTCATCTCCTTCACATTCTCATCAGTTACATCAAACCTTCTCATCATCTTATGCATCATATCTTCAATACACGCCAGATTGCCTCCAGCTTCCCTAGTACCAGATTCCCGATTTTGAGGGGGAACATAAAGTCCAACCCGATCGTTTCTCTTGCCATAGTTGTTCCAATTGTAGTTGTTGTCGTGATTAAAGTTTCCATCCCGGATATATTGACCCTCTCGGTTGTAATTACTATAGTTCCGACCTTGGTTTCCTTGACCCTAGCGCCAATTTTCTGTGTTGGATCCTTGAGCGTTAAGTCGGAAACCCCCCGTCTGATCATTCACTGCATAAGCATCTTCTTCATAGTAACACTCTTCAGCTGGTGGTGGCGTTCTAGTCAAGTAATTCACTGCATTTACCTTCTCTACACCTCCGCTCACATGCTTCAATACCAACCCCAACTCGGTCCTCATCTAAGCCATTTCCTCATGAATCTCCTCTGCGGACTGATTATTCGTAGCATGAACGGCAAATATATTTCTCCCAGTATCCGATCTCCTAGTGCTCCATGTTTTATTGCTGCGAGAGATCTTCTCTAATTTTTCTGCAATCTGTGCATATGTGCACTCACCATATGATCCTCCATCAATAGTATCAAGCACTGCTTTATTGTTGTCATCCTGACCTCAATAGAAATATTCCTTCAGTGACTCATCATCAATACGGTGATCTAGAACACCTCTTATGAACGAAGTGAACCTGTCCCATGAGCTACTCACAGACTCTCCAGGCAATGCCACAAAATTATTTACCCTATCTTTGTGATTGAGCTTCTTGGACACTAGATAATACCTTGCTAAGAACACATCTCTCAGTTGGTTCCATGCATAGATTGAGTTATAAAGAAGCTCAGTGAACCATATAGCAGCATCGCCTGTCAGTGATAGAGGGAACACTCGCAATCCGATGACATCCATATCCAAGTCTGGTCGACCTACACAGCTCTTGCAAACCACCCTTATCTTGGCTATGTGAGCATGTGGGTCCTCCGATGGCAACCCCGAGAACAAGCCCCTCGATGTAAGCATCTACATGAAGCTACTGGTTACCACAAATGTATGCCCCGGAGGCAAAAGGGGTAAGACTAGAGGTCCATCAGAGTCAGCAATATTGATGTTGCCCCTGTAGTTTTCATGCAATTGTGGGCCTGGTAGACCATGCACCCTCACTGCATCTCCCAATTGATTTTCAGCTAGACCCCGATTTTCCCCACCAACTACTCTTGGTTGTTGTAACTCAACTGCATCACCAAGATTTACTCTGATATGATTAACTGGAATTCCTTGATTGTTCATTCTTCACAAAGTTCGGTTCAACTCTGGATCGTACGGAGTAAGTGGTTCACCCTGGCTCCGTGTACTTGGCATATACTAGAGTCAGAACTTGAGAGAGACAAAAACAACAAGAAAAGGTAAAATTAGGAAATATTTGACTAACGTTCAATAATGTAGTTAAAATAAATCTAAAAGCCAAATTTTCCCCAGCAACGGCGTCGAAATTTGATACGCTCAAATTACACCTCCCTAAAGAAGCATAAGCGGTCGTTATCAAGTAAAGAGCCCAACTTGTAGGTAGGGGTCGATCCCACGAGGAACATGGTTTAGACTTTAATTTAGTCAACAATTACATTCGATTAGTCAAATTATTTCTAGAAACAAGTAATAAAAAGGGGGGCTTTTTGTGAAACAAATTGTAAGAATTTAATAAGTAATCAGTAATCAAAACTCATTTTTGGTTGTTCTAAAGATGAGAGAAATAACTAGGGTATACGTGTTCCCCATAAGCTCATAACGCAGTAATCCTAGTAATAGCAATCCTTTCCTAGTGTACTACATCCAAAGTGATAAGTTGGGTATCTCTAAATCCTTGGTTCGTCATCTAGAGAATTTCACCCCGCACCTTGGTTCGGCTACGTGTGTATAATTTACTAACCCTTACCTTTACCTCATATTAGATATCATAATCGATGTTTGTCTTAGTTATTACTTCGCACCAATTGACACTAGCCTATTAGATAGTATCACACTAAATCTTTTGATAATTTTTTTCTTGTTGATTACCTCCTTGGTCCGACAAGTAGCAACAAGGCGAGTTCTAACACGTGCACTCGTTAAAAAGACTTTTAATAAAAAGAATTATCAATGCATGCAAAACACTATTCAAGAATTGCTTATTTACTATTCATACTTTGTTAATCGCTCATTGTTCCCACAACCCTAGTTATGGGATTTAGTTACCCATAATCATATGAACACAATTCATTATTTTAGATGAAAGAATTATGAACTTACATAAGAAGAATAATAAAACCAGAAATTAAACTTGAATTGCAACACCAAAATCTTCAAAACGAACTTAGGAAATTAATAATTGCTAAAGTTGCAAGTTAATCTCCCAAGTCAAGAACTAGAATAGAATAGTAATGTCTAACCCCCAAAAACGAGGTTTACATGCCCTATTTATAGAAAACAAGTCCTAAATTAAAAGGGAAACAAAATAAGGAAAGTTTGTTACAGGCACGCGTCTTCATTCCATGAGACTAACTCACGGACCGTCAATGGATCTACGGTCCGTGAGTCCCTACCGTCAGCCAGGACTTAGAAAATATTTTAACTTCTAAAAATTAACTTCTCTGAAGCAAACGACGGAACTGCAGTACGGACCGTAGATAGATCTACGGTCCGTCAATCCCCTTTCGTAGCTCCACACTTAGAATCTTCAAAAATCAGGTACCGGAACCCTCGCAGTATCAATCTACGGATCAACAGTACGGTTCGTAGATCAATCTACGGACCGTCAATGGTCACCGTGGTTCCAAACTTGGTCAGATTTCCCTGATTTGTCTTCCATGCCTTGGCTTCTGATCTACAACCACTATCTATGGAGCGTCAATGGACCTACGGTCTGTAGATCACCTTCGTAGATGCCCTTTTCTGCATTTCTTTTAGTTGTCTCTTTATTTCCACGCCTGAACATCTTTCTTGCCAAATATGATAAAAACACATAAAAAAAAACCATACAAAAAGGCCCTAGACACACACAACTTGTAAGTGAAATGTATTAGAAATACCGTAAAATCACGGTATATCATGATGCCCACACATAGTTTCTGCCTTTACTACAAATAACAAAATATTTTCACCCTGCTAATGTTTGCAATATTTGATTACCATGGTGAAATCAAAACTCCATGCCCAACCACACTAAACAGTAAAAAAAATGTTTCGCAGGAATGCCCACTCATCACGTAATGCACGCACAGATCCACACACATGAATCATGTATGACATTCATAGCCCATCTCGAACCT